>NC_051848.1:30976423-30978422 GCF_002237135.1 Teleopsis dalmanni
CACAAAAAAACAAAAAAAATGCGGTCATGTAAATGATTAAATTATTAATTTTTTCTACGAAGAAATAATAGTGGAAAACATAATTTATCAAGGAAATAATTAATGTCTTTCTTTTTAAACAGCTTTTAAACAAATTTTAAAAAATTTGTGTTCTAGTAACTGCAATTTATATTATGCATACATATATATATGTATATTTCAAATATCAAAAAAAATTTCTTTATAATTTAAAAATAAATTTTAACATACAGCAATAACTACATAGGCCTTCGGTTGTATATGAGTTCTTGAAATTTTAGCTTTGTTCAGAGGATAGTATTATAATATATTTTTTTTATTAAAATTTAATGATTTAATAATTTTGTTTACATAATATTTAATTTGTTTGTTAACATATCCTTTGGAGATGTGAGAACATATACAAATTTGTTAGGCTCCAGAAGAACTATAAACCAACAATCTTAAAAAGAAACAATGTTCTAAGAACGGATGAGTTATGTGCCAGAATGGTTATAGGGTCATCAGGGTTTACGTCTCGACAACACACATTTGTACAGACAACCAAATACACTCCGCCCTTTAAAAAGCAGGGCTTCATTTCGAATTCAAAAAGAATAACCGGTATCAATCAGTTATCGTTACCATCTACGATCTAGGTTTATCCTTCGCTAGAGAAAACAAACCAACAACAGAACCGTCTTTTTAATGGTAATCGAAAGCCAAGGGATTCTCAACAATATATAACAATATACTGCTGTTAGACGACTAAATGCTTCTTACTATATGATTCCAATAACAAACATTCATGTGCAATTAGGTTGTATATTTCGTATACCATATAACCTAAAGCCATTAAAAACATTAATAGAAAGTTGCTCTCCTTTGATATATTATTAATATTAAAAATATTAAGAAAATTTTATAAATTACAAATAAAAGCGTAGTATTAATATCTAGAAAAAAATTAAACATGTTTTATTTTATAATATTAATAATTTTGTTCCTTAGTCATCTAAACAATTATTGAAAATTTATAAAAATTAATAATATTTTCCTAAATTTAAGTTTATTATATTGTAAAAAAAATCCTTCATAATGTAGTTCCATATCTAGTCTACTACCAGCTAATAAAGCGGACAGACGGATCTGTATGCAATCAATCAATTATTCTACCAATAATATGTTTAAGATCGTTATGTAGTGTTCAATTATATTATTCAATCAACAGTTATTATCTATATTATCCATGGTGTTGACAGAATTGTCTCAAAAGTTCAATAAAGAAAGAAGACACCCTAGTCATTTTATTTAATTTTGTGAACCCCAATTTAAGTTGGTTTTACTACAGTTGTTATGATATTTGAGCCAAATGTTATTCATATTGTACAGGAGTCATAAACGTAGTCAGAAATCGAAACAGGGGGCCAAGGAACAATTTTTGTAATTGAAAATTGTCTTCTTAAATTAATATTTAATAACATATCTTCATAGATAACAACAGAATAACTCTAATTTAATTAAATTTGAAATATTATTTTCGACATAATTTTAAAGAAAGGGGGCGACTCCGTCCCATATGACAGTCAATCCTTTGAATTGACCGTTCTACATTGATTAAATGGTATAGTTGTGAAATGGCTGGTTTTTCTGATAAAATATGCGATCATTTGCTTGGATTTTTACAGTGTATTGCTGTTTTGTTTCGGACTCATAGGCGTAGATTCATGATTCGTTACCTGTCAAGATGTCGTCGTAGACGTGTTTTGAACTGCCTCGCTCGTATTTTGTTAAGCATTTACTTGCATCAATCAAAACGTGCCCTCTTTGAAGTGATTGTGGAAATATAGGGAATTCAGCGGGAACAAATATTTCTCAAAGTTAAATGTAAATGTAAAATAGAATGTATGCTGATCCCATTAATGCCCAAGCACGCCTCTATCTAGAGGTATGTAACATGCTGATTTATTTCAATTATTTCTTGCACTGTATCGATGCTCTT